>NC_079219.1:1199460-1224460 GCF_029633865.1 Lampris incognitus | reverse complement strand
GCAGCACGACTGCCTTCAACCGAGGAGTGTGAACCCTGACTGGCCGGCCTCCTCAGATATGACATTACGACTGGCCGGCCCCCTCAGATATGACATTACGACTGGCCGGCCTCCTCAGATATGACATTACGACTGGCCGGCCTCCTCAGATATGACATTACGACTGGCCGGCCTCCTCAGATATGACATTACGACTGGCCGGCCTCCTCAGATATGACATTACGACTGGCCGGCCTCCTCAGATATGACATTACGACTGGCCGGCCCCCTCAGATATGACATTACGACTGGCCGGCCCCCTCAGATATGACATTACGACTGGCCGGCCTCCTCAGATATGACATTACGACTGGCCGGCCCCCTCAGATATGACATTACGACTGGCCGGCCTCCTCAGATATGACATTACGACTGGCCGGCCCCCTCAGATATGACATTACGACTGGCCGGCCTCCTCAGATATGACATTACGACTGGCCGGCCTCCTCAGATATGACATTACGACTGGCCGGCCTCCTCAGATATGACATTACGACTGGCCGGCCTCCTCAGATATGACATTACGACTGGCCGGCCTCCTCAGATATGACATTACGACTGGCCGGCCCCCTCAGATATGACATTACGACTGGCCGGCCTCCTCAGATATGACATTACGACTGGCCGGCCCCCTCAGATATGACATTACGACTGGCCGGCCTCCTCAGATATGACATTACGACTGGCCGGCCCCCTCAGATATGACATTACGACTGGCCGGCCCCCTCAGATATGACATTACGACTGGCCGGCCTCCGGCCCCCTCGGATATGACATTACGACTGGCCGGCCTCCTCGGATATGACATTACGACTGGCCGGCCTCCTCGGATATGACATTACGACTGGCCGGCCTCCTCGGATATGACATTACGACTGACCGGCCTCCTCGGATATGACATTACGACTGGCCGGCCCCCTCGGATATGACATTACGACTGGCCGGCCTCCTCAGATATGACATTACGACTGGCCGGCCTCCTCAGATATGATATTACGACTGGCCGGCCTCCTCAGATATGACATTACGACTGGCCGGCCTCCTCAGATATGACATTACGACTGGCCGGCCTCCTCAGATATGACATTACGACTGGCCGGCCTCCTCAGATATGACATTACGACTGGCCGGCCTCCTCAGATATGACATTACGACTGGCCGGCCTCCTCAGATATGACATTACGACTGGCCGGCCTCCTCAGATATGACATTACGACTGGCCGGCCTCCTCAGATATGACATTACGACTGGCCGGCCTCCTCAGATATGACATTACGACTGGCCGGCCTCCTCAGATATGACATTACGACTGGCTGGCCTCCTCAGATATGACATTACGACTGGCCGGCCTCCTCAGATATGACATTACGACTGGCCGGCCTCCTCAGATATGAGATTATCTGTTTTCGTAGAGCAGATGATAAATTTGAAACATTTTTTCCAGTTTGGAAATTTCCCAGTTGGTTTTTCAACAACTTCAGTGCTGATAACAGCAAGTTCAGATGGAGCCCTGAAGATGTAATCCATAATGACTTTCTTATTTTACACGTGCCCTATTCGACACCTTCCTCTCTCCACTGGCCAGCCGGCGTGTCAGGGTTGTGTATTTGCGTTGCGTCACCGCTCCTGTCTGTGCGGGTTGTCAGTAGGGCCTGTGGGGTCTGCCAGGCCCGGCCAGTCATGACACCCAGTAAGGAAACGTGTCACGTCTGCTGCAGAATGAACAGAGGAGGCAGAGGAACTTGCATGACGAGTGCAGAAGAGCAAGCAAAAGGCCTTGACATAGGAAAGTGGACGTGATGCACAACGTTTAGTTTTGTCTATAAACCTCATCAAGTGTCCTTGCATGTGCAACGACACTTGATGAGGTTTCATCAGATCACATGTTTGATGTTGCCTCGGTGTTTTGCTCGGCATTACTGTGCTGGGTGGCGCTGTAGCTCAGTCTTCTTCCTCACATGCTGCTGCTGCTGCTGGATGATCTTGTTGGCATTACAACAACATTTGCCAAGATGGAAAATTGTGAGCTGTCCATGGAGGCTCTGTGCAGGCTCAGGGGCACGTCTGTCTCGAACAGCACTCTGGGATTTGTTGTAGGAAAACAAACTACTGTGACCGCCACATGATTCCAGATCCGCCAAAACCCGGGAAATTCAGGATAATCACTTCAGCACTTTTGCAGAACCTCCGTTTAACCATCTGATCCGACCTCTTTTTTTATTGACCACAACTTCATGGTCAATTATCGTCTGTGCCTCCACCTCTTAATCTCACACAGGACGAACCTGCAGAGACAGACGAGTCTCAACCCGGTTGTGTGTGTGCACAGGTTCCCTCTCTGGTGTGAACACGTCGTCAGCGTGTAAAAAAACAACCTTTTCTCCCAGATTCCCTTCAGTCCCTCTGGTCCACATTCTTCTCTTTCTCTCTGGCTCATTGTTGCGGCACGGCGGGGGAACGAGCTGGAGGACAAACGATAGGAAGCTGATAGGAAACATCTTGCATGTAGTCGCAGGTCTGCATCCCAACGGACTCTCTTCCTCTGACAAGTAAACACACATGAAATGGAAATACCATCCAGTGTGATGAGCCACAGGAAAAGTATTACCGCTGGCGTACTGATGTCACAGCCCCCCCCCCCCCGGTTCTGACAGAGACTCCACGAGCCTCTCTCTGCTCTTTTTTTACTCAACTGCTTTGAGTAATGAGGATGCTGATGAGTGATACTCCCTCGTTTTCGGTGCCTTTGCTTGGCTTTGCACCCGAGCTTTGTCTTTCAGTCGTGACCTGAGCGATGGAAACTTTTTGGTCGACTCGAAGAGTCACAGCTCAACACAGCTGGTGGAATGGATCTGGCTTTGGGCTCAAGAAAAACATCAAATAGAGCTACAGCAGTTCATGTCCTCACAGAGCCAAGCATGACATACAGGCCATTTGTTTTTCACATGCACAATTCCCATTTTGCATGGTCAACACATGACATTTTATGTCATTGCTGAAAAAAAGACAAATGTTTTGTGCAGCTGGAGTAAAATATGCAACAACAACAACATTTTCATCACACAGATGAAGAAAAAACAGCCAGAAGCCCTCTGGGCTGTGAATGTGGAGCTACATTTCCTCTAATTTCACATCTCAGGTTTCACTTGGTTCCAGTCCTCTTGCACAGATACACCACAACCACACACACAGTAGACACCAATGCAGGCCCCCAAAATCTTAATGAACAATGTCGCCATTGCTGCTCCACCCACCACCCCCAAAACGCCACCCACCAACCAACAACATTAGCCACGCCAGCAAAAGACCCTCACACAAGTATAACTAGTCTGTGGTCGCTCTATCCACTCAGTCTGACTCCTCCTTCTACTATTTCAGCTCCAAACCCCCAACCTCCAACTTTTTTTGATTGGTTATTTGAGCCAGTGCCTATTGTAACTGTAAATGCTATGCAGCCAGGGAAGAGAAAATGACCCCCACCCCCTCAACAAAAAAACAACCCACAAGTTGCAAGGCTGCAGCCGAATCTGTTCTAAATTATGTGCACGGCTGTGGAGCATATGGAGGAGAGAGACTTATACAAGCCTGCGGGAGGACAACACGGCCATGTCACCTTATGCTGAATGCCCTCTTCCTCTTTTGCCTTTTTAACACAGATCCTTTTCAGCATCTAAAAATAAACGTCTGGGCACAAGTCAAAGACTGTGTTTTGGTCCATCTGACATTGATAATGAAATCATCATCATCATCATCATCATCATCATCATCATCATCAGCGTAGAAACGTCAGATTGTCGGATGAGTAGCTACTCCTAACAGTTTACACCACAGAACATGGCAAAAACTTGCATTCAAGCACCTTTAGTCGTTACTATGGACTCTACAGTATTTACTATAGTCTTTACTATAGACTCTACAGTATTTACTTTAGTCGTTACTATGGACTCTACAGTATTTACTATAGTCTTTACTATAGACTCTACAGTATTTACTATAGTCTTTACTATAGACTACAGTATTTACTATAGTCTTTACTATAGAGCCTCTACAGCATTTACTATAGTCTTTACTATAGACTCTACAGTATTTACTATAGTCTTTACTATAGACTCTACAGTATTTACTATAGTCTTTACTATAGAGCCTCTACAGTATTTACTATAGTCTTTACTATAGCGCCTCTACAGTATTTACTATAGTCTTTACTATAGAGACTCTACAGTATTTACTATAGTCTTTACTATAGACTCTACAGTATTTACTATAGTCTTTACTATAGACTCTACAGTATTTACTATAGTCTTTACTATAGACTCTACAGTATTTACTATAGTCTTTACTATAGACTCTACAGTATTTACTATAGTCTTTACTATAGAGCCTCTACAGTATTTACTATAGTCTTTACTATAGAGACTCTACAGTATTTACTATAGTCTTTACTATAGACTCTACAGTATTTACTATAGTCTTTACTATAGACTCTACAGTATTTACTTTAGTCGTTACTATGGACTCTACAGTATTTACTATAGTCTTTACTATAGACTCTACAGTATTTACTATAGTCTTTACTATAGACTACAGTATTTACTATAGTCTTTACTATAGAGCCTCTACAGTATTTACTATAGTCTTTACTATAGAGCCTCTACAGTATTTACTATAGTCTTTACTATAGACTCTACAGTATTTACTATAGTCTTTACTATAGAGCCTCTACAGTATTTACTATAGTCTTTACTATAGACTCTACAGTATTTACTATAGTCTTTACTATAGACTCTACAGTATTTACTATAGTCTTTACTATAGAGCCTCTACAGTATATACTATAGTCTTTACTATAGACTACAGTATTTACTATAGTCTTTACTATGGACTACAGTATTTACTATAGTCTTTACTATAGAGCCTCTACAGTATTTACTATAGTCTTTACTATAGACTCTACAGTATTTACTATAGTCTTTACTATAGACTCTACAGTATTTACTATAGTCTTTACTATAGAGCCTCTACAGTATTTACTATAGTCTTTACTATAGCGCCTCTACAGTATTTACTATAGTCTTTACTATAGCGCCTCTACAGTATTTACTATAGTCTTTACTATAGAGCCTCTACAGTATCTACTATAGTCTTTACTATAGACTCTACAGTATTTATTATAGTCTTTACTATAGACTCTACAGTATTTACTATAGTCTTTACTATAGACTCTACAGTATTTATTATAGTCTTTACTATAGACTCTACAGTATTTATTATAGTCTTTACTATAGACTCTACAGTATTTACTATAGTCTTTACTATGGACTCTACAGTATTTACTATAGTCTTTACTATAGACTCTACAGTATTTACTATAGTCTTTACTATAGACTCTACAGTATTTACTATAGTCTTTACTATAGAGCCTCTACAGTATTTACTATAGTCTTTACTATAGACTCTACAGTATTTACTATAGTCTTTACTATAGAGCCTCTACAGTATTTACTATAGTCTTTACTATAGACTCTACAGTATTTACTATAGTCTTTACTATAGACTCTACAGTATTTACTATAGTCTTTACTATAGCGCCTCTACAGTATTTACTATAGTCTTTACTATAGAGCCTCTACAGTATTTACTATAGTCTTTACTATAGACTCTACAGTATTTACTATAGTCTTTACTATAGACTCTACAGTATTTACTATAGTCTTTACTATAGCGCCTCTACAGTATTTACTATAGTCTTTACTATAGCGCCTCTACAGTATTTACTATAGTCTTTACTATAGAGCCTCTACAGTATTTACTATAGTCTTTACTATAGACTCTACAGTATTTACTATAGTCTTTACTATAGACTCTACAGTATTTACTATAGTCTTTACTATGGACTCTACAGTATTTACTATAGTCTTTACTATAGAGCCTCTACAGTATTTACTATAGTCTTTACTATAGCGCCTCTACAGTATTTACTATAGTCTTTACTATAGCGCCTCTACAGTATTTACTATAGTCTTTACTATAGAGCCTCTACAGTATTTACTATAGTCTTTACTATAGACTCTACAGTATTTACTATAGTCTTTACTATAGACTCTACAGTATTTACTATAGTCTTTACTATAGCGCCTCTACAGTATTTACTATAGTCTTTACTATAGCGCCTCTACAGTATTTACTATAGTCTTTACTATAGAGCCTCTACAGTATTTACTATAGTCTTTACTATAGACTCTACAGTATTTACTATAGTCTTTACTATAGACTCTACAGTATTTACTATAGTCTTTACTATAGACTCTACAGTATTTACTATAGTCTTTACTATAGACTCTACAGTATTTACTATAGTCTTTACTATGGACTCTACAGTATTTACTATAGTCTTTACTATAGAGCCTCTACAGTATTTACTATAGTCTTTACTATAGACTCTACAGTATTTACTATAGTCTTTACTATAGACTCTACAGTATTTACTATAGTCTTTACTATAGACTCTACAGTATTTACTATAGTCTTTACTATGGACTCTACAGTATTTACTATAGTCTTTACTATAGAGCCTCTACAGTATTTACTATAGTCTTTACTATAGACTCTACAGTATTTACTATAGCGCCTCTACAGTAATCTACTACGACAGATAACACAAACATCTACCTAAAGCTGTGATCTCACTCCAATAACACACTTACTGTGCTGTGTGGCTGTGGGGTTTACACTTGTCTTGAGAAGTTGTGACTTTCTCAAGAGTATCTGCAGACAAACTGCTGAGGCTGTGCCATGGTGTAACAAAACACACACATATACAATACAAACTGCTGAGGCTGTGCCATGGTGTAACAAAACACACACATATACAATACAAACTGCTGAGGCTGTGCCATGGTGTAACAAAACACACACATATACAATACAAACTGCTGAGGCTGTGCCATGGTGTAACAAAACACACACATATACAATACAAACTGCTGAGGCTGTGCCATGGTGTAACAAAACACACACATATACAACACAAACTGCTGAGGCTGTGCCATGGTGTAACAAAACACACACATATACAACACAAACTGCTGAGGCTGTGCCATGGTGTAACAAAACACACACATATACAACACAAACTGCTGAGGCTGTGCCATGGTGTAACAAAACACACACATATACAACACAAACTGCTGAGGCTGTGCCATGGTGTAACAAAACACACACATATACAACACAAACTGCTGAGGCTGTGCCATGGTGTAACAAAACACACACATATACAACACAAACTGCTGAGGCTGTGCCATGGTGTAACAAAACACACACATATACAACACAAACTGCTGAGGCTGTGCCATGGTGTAACAAAACACACACATATACAACACAAACTGCTGAGGCTGTGCCATGGTGTAACAAAACACACACATATACAACACAAACTGCTGAGGCTGTGCCATGGTGTAACAAAACACACACATATACAACACAAACTGCTGAGGCTGTGCCATGGTGTAACAAAACACACACATATACAACACAAACTGCTGAGGCTGTGCCATGGTGTAACAAAACACACACATATACAACACAAACTGCTGAGGCTGTGCCATGGTGTAACAAAACACACACATATACAACACAAACTGCTGAGGCTGTGCCATGGTGTAACAAAACACACACATATACAACACAAACTGCTGAGGCTGTGCCATGGTGTAACAAAACACACACATATACAACACAAACTGCTGAGGCTGTGCCATGGTGTAACAAAACACACACATATACAACACAAACTGCTGAGGCTGTGCCATGGTGTAACAAAACACACACATATACAACACAAACTGCTGAGGCTGTGCCATGGTGTAACAAAACACACACATATACAACACAAACTGCTGAGGCTGTGCCATGGTGTAACAAAACACACACATATACAACACAAACTGCTGAGGCTGTGCCATGGTGTAACAAAACACACACATATACAACACAAACTGCTGAGGCTGTGCCATGGTGTAACAAAACACACACATATACAACACAAACTGCTGAGGCTGTGCCATGGTGTAACAAAACACACACATATACAACACAAACTGCTGAGGCTGTGCCATGGTGTAACAAAACACACACATATACAACACAAACTGCTGAGGCTGTGCCATGGTGTAACAAAACACACACATATACAACACACGTCTGCCAGCGGAAACGTTCGGGCAGGTCTTGCACCAAATTAGCATCAGTCAAGTCTTCGCTACGCTCACCTCAGTTCCTATTATTCTGTTTCTACCTCTGCCTCATGTCTGTGGTTGTGTCATCTCCAATCCAAACACACACTACCACTCACCAGACCCCAAACAGGCCGTAAATCGGCAACGCAAAGATGACTGCAACACGGGAAGGGCAGCTGCCTGGTGCGTACAAGACAAGGGAGGGTTTGCTACAGGAACACGTGACTCGACTCTGATTGGTCATTCTTCGACCATGTTGCTGTCACCTTTGTATTACTCAGTACAATACAGTGTGTCAGTAACAGCACACAGCTACTGACAAAACAAATGCACAAGTTGACTTTAAAGTGGTTGCCCTTAATTTCTTCAGTTTTGGATGTTTGTTCATCATATGATGATCACAGTCTTTTCATACCGCAAATCCAGGACTTCCATGCCAAACTAGCTCGACCCTGAACCTGCACAGAGCGTTCATGAGCAGGGCACAGTTTTCCACAGCAGCAGATTTGGGTGAACAATCCATCAAGTTAACCCATCAAATAATCCTGCGACGGCTGTTTTCTGTACTGTTCCCCCTTTTCCCACCTTCTCTGCGTTCTCCATTAAGTTTGTCTTTAATGTGTTGTGTTGAGCCAGCAACACCAGCGTTTCACTGACAACACGCCTGAACTTGGCTCTCATATGACGAATACACGTGAAAACTTCAACAGCGGTGTGTGTGTGTGTGTGTGTGTGTGTGTGTGTGTGTGTGTGTGTGTGCGTGTGGTGTGTGTGTGTCTGGTGTGTGTGTGTGTACATACACACAGGGTGTTGTGATGCGTCTAGTGCAGCAGTGTGTAGTTGGAGGGAAGGTGCATGTGTTCTTCCAACCCGCTTGTGTCCTTCCTGCCCTTAGCTTGCTGCCGCTGGCTAGCCTCTGTGGCGAATAGGGAAGCATGCTAGCGTGTAAGCCTTCCCTTGCCAGTACATAGCCTCTCCTTCACCAAGACTCCTGCCCTTAGCTTGCTGCCGCTGGCTAGCCTCTGTGGTGAATAGGGAAGCATGCTAGCGTGTAAGCCTTCCCTTGCCAGTACATAGCCTCTCCTTCACCAAGACTCCTGCCCTTAGCTTGCTGCCGCTGGCTAGCCTCTGTGGCGAATAGGGAAGCATGCTAGCGTGTAAGCCTTCCCTTGCCAGTACATAGCCTCTCCTTCACCAAGACTCCTGCCCTTAGCTTGATGCCGCTGGCTAGCCTCTGTGGCGAATAGGGAAGCATGCTAGTGTGTAAGCCTTCCCTTGCCAGTACATAGCCTCTCCTTCACCAAGACTCCTGCCCTTAGCTTGCTGCCGCTGGCTAGCCTCTGTGGTGAATAGGGAAGCATGCTAGCGTGTAAGCCTTCCCTTGCCAGTACATAGCCTCTCCTTCACCAAGACTCCTGCCCTTAGCTTGCTGCCGCTGGCTAGCCTCTGTGGCGAATAGGGAAGCATGCTAGCGTGTAAGCCTTCCCTTGCCAGTACATAGCCTCTCCTTCACCAAGACTCCTGCCCTTAGCTTGATGCCGCTGGCTAGCCTCTGTGGCGAATAGGGAAGCATGCTAGTGTGTAAGCCTTCCCTTGCCAGTACATAGCCTCTCCTTCACCAAGACTCCTGCCCTTAGCTTGCTGCCGCTGGCTAGCCTCTGTGGTGAATAGGGAAGCATGCTAGCGTGTAAGCCTTCCCTTGCCAGTACATAGCCTCTCCTTCACCAAGACTCCTGCCAGGCCTCCCCGTGGCCACACGTGGTAACTGGGGTCTTGCGGCCCCAGGCTAACTTGGCAGGGGATCTCGGAGCAGCAGTGGGCCCCAGAGATATGGTGTGCAGGCCCTGGCACCTATCAACCACTGCCCCGCTGCCTTGTGGGTGAGTCTGGAAGACATAAGGCTAAGGGAGCTTACCCCAACAGAAAAGCAAGCTGTGGCGGCACGCTTCGAGGCGGTTTCCGAAAAACTGGATTTCCGGCAGCCCCCTGCAGTTGTGTGGAGGTGCCGGTCGTCTAGGGATCCCCCTTGCCATCGGAACCATCTCCTCTACAATCAAGTCATGTGGCGTTGGGACAAGTGCCCCACCCCCCATGCCACTTTAAAAACCATCTCTGCGCAGGTATCTTCTGCTATCTGAGTCCTCAAAGGACCCACAAATAGAAGAAGATGGTCATCATCGGGCACCATGGACAACCAACCAGCAAGCAAGCAAGTGTGTGTGTGTGTGTGTGGGAGAAAGTACCCGGATCAACGGTGTCATACTGAGCAAGATGTCAATTCATAGCCAACATTTAATGAAGCCTAACCACCGGATAATATTTAGTTTTGAATATTAGCGCCCATGGCTTACTTATTACTATTATTATTATTATTATTGTTGTTGTTGTTGTTGTTCTTCTTCTTATTATTATTCCTTCTGCTTCTTCTTCTTTTCCTTTTATGGCAGGCAACGCATTTCCTGTGCGGGCGCGGTTATGTCTGAATATTTGGCGGGAAGGACGAACCCCGCCCATAAAAAGTAGCATACATACACATACGGAAGGCTAGCAGGGAGCATGGCTGTTGTTACGACGATGCCAGCGGGAAGGGCGTCAGATATGGCCTTTTTAATACAAAATGAACATTTCAGATTGATTCTTTAAAGCAGGCCCGTAGCCAGAAACATATTTGGGGGGGGGGGGGGGTCGGGCAACACTGCTGAAAGCCTCCGGTAAATAAAATTCCCACACTATACACTATAGCCTAATACCCAACCGTACGGTAAATGTCAACGTATTAATGGCCCATAGATAATCATCAATGAATTAATAAATAAAAGTGGGTCTCACCTTATAAAAGCAGGTCCAATCGTCTTTTTTGTCTGAAAAAGATGTCCAGTACCTCTTCCGGCGTCACCACAATGTCTCTGTGGTCCGAGAGCAATGTCAGTCCATTAAGCCGTCTTTCCGTCATTGTACTGCGCATTTTGTCCTTGATCCTTCCCAGACGGGAAAAACTTCTCTCGACATGGGCGCTGGTGACAGGAAGCGTGGTCAAAACGCGGAGAAGCTTGAAGATGCTTGGAAACAACTCACTGTTACAGGCATTTAATGCCTCAACCATTTTGTGGAACATAAGTTGCATCTTTCCATTTATTCCGCCAGGTGTCAATTTCTGACTTTACAACTTCCAGATGCGGGGACACTTCATCAGGATACAGGTTGGAGAGCGCTTGAGCTGAGCTGTCGTTCAGCATGCTGACCTTAGATGGCAGTAAGGAGCAGAGGTTGGAGATCACATTTCTGTGTTTGCTGAAGCGTTCCTTCATCTGTGATGAATAAAAGTCAAGCATGACTACGAAAAGCTTTTGCCGGTAGTGATTTTCACAGGCCTTCAATGGATCCTCATTGCAGTCCATGCCTCTTCGTGGTCGAAATTCAACCCCATACTTGGCTGCTTGGGAAGAGGAAAATCTGCCTGAACTCCATCTCAGAGTTAGCCCTCATCTCATCTACCTGCTTAATAACAGCATCAGCAGCTGAAACGCAACTCAGCAAGTCACAATTTTCCTTCTGAAGGAAGGTGGACAGGTGGTAGGTTTTTGCAAGCATCTTCTCACTCACATTCATGGACAGCATGAGTTCTGCATTGTCAATTGAATTAAAGAGCTGAGTGGCTTTGACAGATGTGTCTCCTGTGAAGGTTTCACTGATTTTCTGCAGGCTGGATCGCACAGGGTCTAAAAGCTCGTTGAATGTAAATATTGCGTCGTGGCGTTCGACCCATCTCGTTTCACACAACTTCGTCAGTCGCGTTTTCTTGCAGTGGGGTAAAAGACGCTCCGTCTCGTGTCGCAGACTGCATGCAGACCGCAAAGCCGAATCATGGAAAAAAGTGCAGATTTCCGAGACAATTCCAAAGCAATTTCGCACCATTTGTACAGTGCAGCACTTGTTTAGGACCAAATTCAAACTGTGGCTGGCACAGTGCACATAAACCGCTTGCTTGTGCTTCTCTTTGATTTTAGCTTGGGCACCATTTAAACGGCCACTCATGGCAGATGCGCCGTCGTATCCCTGGCCACGTAAAAACTGTAAATTCACGCCTGCATTTGTCAACTGACTTTCGAGTGAATTGGCGATTGCCTCCCCGGTTAACTTCTCGATATCAACAAAGGACAAAAACTCCTCTCTGATGCTATATTGGCTGTCATGCTGGTTCACGTATCTGACACAGACAGAAAGCTGCTCCCGCCCTGAAACATCTTTCATTTCATCTGCCAACACAGCGAAACACTGCGCAGAGTTTACTTTCTGCACCAGTTTGTTTGTTATCACATCTCCAATTATGCTGATTATTTCATTTTGCACATCAGGACTGCAGTAGCTAGCGTTTGCGGCACATTTACTCAAGTGTTGTAACAGTACTGTGTCGCCAGATGTCGCCCTAAACCTGAGTAAAGCCCTGCAATTTCCGTCATTGTGAGTTGGCTCATTCAATGTCACTGGTCCTGAATCAATATCACCCCTCAGGGCGAGTTCGTGGCGACCGCAAAAAATCAACGTTGCAATGATGCTTTTGAGTTTTTCTCTGTTTTCTTGGACTCGCTTTTTTCTCTCAGAATCTAGCCTCAGTGAAATTGCATCCATTTTATTGTTGAGAAGCATTTGGAAATTGTCCGCTTTCAAACATGCATCCTTGTGATATGCCTTTTGTGCATGGTCTTTGGACGTCTCTAAAGCATGTTTCCAGTCTGAGAAGTGGACATTAATTAGCTTGCCAGCTTGTCTGTGCCCTCCCTTGCCCACATGCTCGACTGCAAACGCAACACAGTGCTTACAGAAACAACCGTCGGACCTTGTTGAGTACACTAGCCAGCTAAACTGGTCAATCCCATGACGTTGGAAAGGTAGTTTACCTCCTAGTTTTGTAGGGAATGTTTGTCCGATATTGGCCGTCCAGTCCAGTGAGTACATTTCTCTTCTCTGTTCGTCTGATATTTTCCCACCAATATAATCCACAAAGTCGTGTGAAAACGTTTCCGGGGTAGAGGACGGCGGGCGGGTCTGCTAACTCTGGCTCCGTTTCCGAGGAGGAGGGCAGTGGGTCGGCTAACACTTGCTCCGGGAAATCGGTAACCTTAGTGACCAGATCATCTGTAATGTTCTTGTTTTTCTTTTTTGAGTCGGGACACGTTGAAATAAAAAAATCACTGATTTTACGAATATTAACTTTACTGCTCCTGCCTGGTTTACAGGTAGCTTTCGGCGGCTCCATTGCTTTTGAAAAGCAAACTATAGATCGACCATTTAGCTAGCATAACCAGTGGCAGGTTGCTTAGCTGACTCGTCAGACCCCTGAGCCAATCAAAATCCTGTGATTTTATTTGTTTTACGAAACAGACCAATAAGATACATCATGTTTGGAAACAAATTAACTGACAGGTTTAACGCCTGTCAGTCACAATAGATGCAGTGTATGAGTAGGCTAGAGGGGCGGTGACAAATAATCAAAACGATAACTAAATAATTATTGGTGCCATTTCAGACGGGCCGTGGGGTTTCGGGGGGGGGGGTTCAGACACGAAAACCACCTACCTGGCTACGTGCCTGCTTTAAAGAGTAACGCACCTGTTTTGCACGACATGTTTCTGTCTCGGCCGCTAGCCACCTGCTAGCCTTGTGCGTGGCTCGGCACTGAAAGGTTCATTTGCATGGTTGGTGGGATGCGGTCTGGGAGTTGTTTGACTCTCGGTGCATATTGGGTTGGGATGCGGTCTGGGACTTGTTTGACTCTCGGTGCATATTGGGTTGGGATGCGGTCTGGGACTTGTTTGACTCTCGGTGCCTATTGGGTTGGGATGCGGTCTGGGACTTGTTCGACTCTCGGTGCCTATTGGGTTGGGATGCGGTCTGGGACTTGTTTGACTCTCGGTGCATATTGGGTTGGGATGCGGTCTGGGACTTGTTTGACTCTCGCTGCATATTGGGTTGGGATGCGGTCTGGGACTTGTTTGACTCTCGGTGCCTATGGGTTGGGATGCGGTCTGGGACTTGTTTGACTCTCGGTGCCTATTGGGTTGGGATGCGGTCTGGGAGTTGTTCGACTCTCGGTGCATATTGGGGTGGGATGGGGTCTGGGAGTTGTTCGACTCTCGGTGCATATTGGGTTGGGATGCGGTCTGGGAGTTGTTTGACTCTCGGTGCATATTGGGGTGGGATGGGGTCTGGGAGTTGTTTGACTCTCGGTGCATATTGGGGTGGGATGGGGTCTGGGAGTTGTTCGACTCTCGGTGCATATTGGGGTGGGATGGGGTCTGGGAGTTGTTTGACTCTCGGTGCATATTGGGTTGGGATGGGGTCTGGGAGTTGTTTGACTCTCGGTGCATATTGGGTTGGGATGCGGTCTGGGAGTTGTTTGACTCTCGGTGCATATTGGGGTGGGATGGGGTCTGGGAGTTGTTTGACTCTCGGTGCATATTGGGGTGGGATGGGGTCTGGGAGTTGTTTGACTCTCGGTGCATATTGGGTTGGGATGCGGTCTGGGAGTTGTTTGACTCTCGGTGCATATTGGGGTGGGATGGGGTCTGGGAGTTGTTTGACTCTCGGTGCATATTGGGGTGGGATGGGGTCTGGGAGTTGTTCGACTCTCGGTGCATATTGGGTTGGGATGCGGTCTGGGACTTGTTTGACTCTCGGTGCATATTGGGTTGGGATGCGGTCTGGGACTTGTTTGACTCTCGGTGCCTATTGGGTTGGGATGCGGTCTGGGACTTGTTCGACTCTCGGTGCCTATTGGGTTGGGATGCGGTCTGGGACTTGTTTGACTCTCGGTGCATATTGGGTTGGGATGCGGTCTGGGACTTGTTTGACTCTCGGTGCCTATTGGGTTGGGATGCGGTCTGGGACTTGTTTGACTCTCGGTGCCTATTGGGTTGGGATGCGGTCTGGGACTTGTTTGACTCTCGGTGCCTATTGGGTTGGGATGCGGTCTGGGAGTTGTTCGACTCTCGGTGCATATTGGGGTGGGATGGGGTCTGGGAGTTGTTTGACTCTCGGTGCATATTGGGTTGGGATGCGGTCTGGGAGTTGTTTGACTCTCGGTGCATATTGGGGTGGGATGGGGTCTGGGAGTTGTTTGACTCTCGGTGCATATTGGGGTGGGATGGGGTCTGGGAGTTGTTCGACTCTCGGTGCATATTGGGGTGGGATGGGGTCTGGGAGTTGTTTGACTCTCGGTGCATATTGGGTTGGGATGGGGTCTGGGAGTTGTTTGACTCTCGGTGCATATTGGGTTGGGATGCGGTCTGGGAGTTGTTTGACTCTCGGTGCATATTGGGGTGGGATGGGGTCTGGGAGTTGTTTGACTCTCGGTGCATATTGGGGTGGGATGGGGTCTGGGAGTTGTTTGACTCTCGGTGCATATTGGGTTGGGATGCGGTCTGGGAGTTGTTTGACTCTCGGTGCATATTGGGGTGGGATGGGGTCTGGGAGTTGTTTGACTCTCGGTGCATATTGGGTTGGGATGCGGTCTGGGAGTTGTTTGACTCTCGGTGCATATTGGGGTGGGATGGGGTCTGGGAGTTGTTCGACTCTCGGTGCATATTGGGGTGGGATGGGGTCTGGGAGTTGTTTGACTCTCGGTGCATATTGGGTTGGGATGGGGTCTGGGAGTTGTTTGACTCTCGGTGCATATTGGGTTGGGATGCGGTCTGGGAGTTGTTTGACTCTCGGTGCATATTGGGGTGGGATGGGGTCTGGGAGTTGTTTGACTCTCGGTGCATATTGGGTTGGGATGCGGTCTGGGAGTTGTTTGACTCTCGGTGCATATTGGGGTGGGATGCGGTCTGGGAGTTGTTTGACTCTCGGTGCCTATTGGGTTGGGATGGGGTATGGGAGTTGTTTGACTCTCGGTGCATATTGGGGTGGGATGCGGTCTGGGAGTTGTTTGACTCTCGGTGCATATTGGGTTGGGATGCGGTCTGGGAGTTGTTTGACTCTCGGTGCATATTGGGGTGGGATGGGGTCTGGGAGTTGTTTGACTCTCGGTGCATATCGCTTCATTCGCTCCTTGTGTTCATGTTTGTGCTCGACATGTGAGCGTCTCTTCAAACAGGATGAGTGTAATGCCAGGAATAAGAGGTCTACGGGTTTGTTGTTGTTGTTTTGGGGGGGGGCTGGGGGGGGGTAGACAAGTTGCAGGTCTGCGCAGCGGGTTTCTGGAGAGTCCGGCTGGCAGACCAGATGGGAGGGGAAATGCTGTACAGACTGGTTGGCAGAGACTAACTGCAGAAATCCATCAGACACGTTGGTTTTATGGATTCTCTGGTGCCAGGCCCTACTTGCCTCCCAATCTTTCATTCATAACTTACAAACAATGGGCCAAACGACCAACCTTATGGCCTTCCGAGCAGCGTTCACCAGTGGACTGAAGTTGTATTGTCGTGGAATATCACCAAGGAGGAAGGAAACAGGACGGTTGTGTAAGAAATGTTCAAAAGAGAACTATATTAACTCAAAATGGATCTCAGATGCACAGGACTCAGTCTGCGCATGTCATCCTTTTGATAACCAAGTCTTATGAGACCTGGTTTATCTCAACAAGGACGGGCGTCCGGGTAGCGTGGCAGTCTATTCTGTTGCCTACCAACACGGGGATCGCCGGTTCAAGTCCTTGTGTTACACCCGTCCCTGCAGACACAGTTGGCCCGGGCCCGGCGCCACAAGGGGGCGTGAGCTCACAGTTGTAGTTTTACCCCCCTAAGGTTACGTTTTATGGTTACTGGTTGTGAAATAAATTATTTGATTTTGAAACAGTAGCCTGATGTTGTTATTTAGCCTCTCAGCAGATGCTATTGCATGATTAAATCAATGGATTTCAGTAAACCTAGGCATAACAGGGTGATAACCTACTGTTGTACTATATAAAAAGATTTGCCCCCTCGCCATTTTTAACTGCCCCCTCGTTAAATTCATCCTGGCGCCGGGCCTGAGTTGACTGAGTCTGCGGGTGGGAAGCCGGATGTGGGTATGTGTCCTGGTCGCTGCACTAGCGCCTCCTCTGGTCGGTCGGCGCGCCTGTTTGCGGGGGAGGGGGAACTGGGGGGGAATAGCGTGATCCTCCCACGCGCTACATCCCCCTGGTGAAACTCCTCACTGTCAGGTGAAAAGGAGCGGCTGGTGACTCCACATGTGTGGGAGGAGGCGTGTGGTGGTCTGCAGCCCTCCCTGTACAACAACCAACGGTTCTTTATAAGACGGAGTCCAGCTGCGCGAGTCTGAGGAGGATTCTCGGTCATTTGAAATATAAATGGTTCATCGTTGTGCGGGTTCATCGTTGTGGGGGTTCATCGTTGTGGGGGTTCATCGTTGTGGGGGTTCGTCGTTGTGCGGGTTCACCGTTGTGGGGGTTCACCGTTGTGGGGGTCCGTCGTTGTGCGGGTTCATCGTTGTGCGGGTTCGTCGTTGTGCGGGTTCACCGTTGTGGGGGTTCGTCGTTGTGCGGGTTCGTCGTTGTGGGGGTTCGGGGGAGGTTCTTGGACAGCCACAGATGGGGTTTGCGGGCTGGACTACTTGGACTGGTAGGAGAGCCCCCAGGGAAACTGCTCATGATCCCCCTACACAAGTCATATGGTGAGGTTATAGCCCTGCTATTGATGGGGCTACTGTGTGAGGATCCCCCAAACTTCAACACGCGCCTTACATTCTTCTTCTCCAACTCGTACGCACATCGGTCACGTGTGTGTGACCCGCGCTTATTGATGCCACGTGAACAGGACGGAACGGGACTGGCAGCATTTCGCCCCTGGGAAGTTCGCACACACTGATGTGTAGGGTTGTAATCCATTCATGTTTTCATTCACGGAGATATGTGATGGGAGTACAATCAAATACTTCGTTTTGGATGACACAGTGGAGTATATTAATTTACAATCATGCAAATTTGCAAAATCTGCTTTTAAATGTGTACTTTACACGATGCGTACAATACCAGCCCAGCCATCTGAGTTGAAGCAGTTCATGCTTGACTTGGGAATATTGTGGTTTTTACTTTTGTTGGATTGATACATATTTCCAGTTGGCCTGCTCTCCGGCGCGTGCTGTCCGGGGCAACGAGCTGAAGGAGGCGCGTGCTGTCCGGGGCAACGAGCTGAAGGAGGCGCGTGCTGTCCGGGGCGAGAAGCTGAAGGAGGCGCGTGCTGTCCGGGGCGACAAGCTGAAGGAGGCGCGTGCTGTCCGGGGCGACAAGCTGAAGGAGGCGTGTCCTGTCCGGGGCAACAAGCTGAAGGAGGCGTGTCCTGTCCGGGGCAACAAGCTGAAGGAGGCGTGTGCTGTCAGGGGCGACAAGCTGAAGGAGGCGTGTGCTGTCCGGGGCGACAAGCTGAAGGAGGCGTGTGCTGTCCGGGGCGACAAGCTGAAGGAGGCGCGTGCTGTCCGGGGCAAGAAGCTGAAGGAGGCGTGTGCTGTCCGGGGCAACAAGCTGAAGGAGGCGTGAGAAGCTGAAGGAGGCGCGTGCTGTCCGGGGCGACAAGCTGAAGGAGGCGCGTGCTGTCCGGAGCGAGAAGCTGAAGGAGGCGCGTGCTGTCCGGGGCAACAAGCTGAAGGAGGCGTGTGGCGCTATGTTGAAACGCTGATGACCACGCAGCGACATGTCTCCTTGCAGCGGACGCCGCTGTTAAGCTCAAGACGCAACACCACGTAGTTTACAACAATCTCCAATCACACACAGACACACACACACACACACACACACACACACAGGGTGTGTAGTTTCTTTTATTTCGTTAATCTGTACGATTTCAATCAATTTACACACGGAACATTGGTTTGTGGTTAGTTAAATAACCATATCTTACACCACCCAGGTACATGCTGATGGGTGACCCCTAAAATCGTGGGGGGGGGTGTGCCCTTTTTTCAGGTTCGAGCAACAGCCCCTCAGAATGTGTGTGCACGTGCCTGCCTGCAGCTCCACAGCCCCGTTGTGTTTTTAGTTGTGTGAGACGAGGTACCAAACCCTGCATATCTCAGGGCGGGTTTTAAAACGTTGCGATGTTTATCCGGCTGGCTTTTTCAGGCCTGATGTCATGTGGAGAAGTAGCCCCCTCCCTCCCTCCCCTCCCCCCCACCCGCTCAAAAAAAGGAGGGCATAAAGTGAAACGCGAAGAAGAAGAAGAATGTATCACAAACGCAACAAAAGGGCCCCGAATCATGCACTTCTGCAAACACCAAATAAGCCGCATCAAGTACTTTCCTCTTGTTGACAATACTTTCCTCTTGTTGACAATACTTTCCTCTTGTAGACAATACTTTCCTCTTATAGACAATACTTTCCTCTTGTTGACAATACTTTCCTCTTGTAGACAATACTTTCCTCTTGTTGACAGTACTTTCCTCTTGTTGACAATACTTTCCTCTTGTTGACAATACTTCCCTCTTGTTGACAGTACTTTCCTCTTGTTGACAGTACTTTCCTCTTGTTGACAGTACTTTCCTCTTGTTGACAATACTTTCCTCTTGTTGACAATACTTCCCTCTTGTTGACAGTACTTTCCTCTTGTTGACAATACTTTCCTCTTGTTGACAATACTTTCCTCTTGTAGACAATACTTTCCTCTTGTTGACAGTACTTTCCTCTTGTTGACAATACTTTCCTCTTGTTGACAATACTTTCCTCTTATAGACAATACTTTCCTCTTGTTGACAATACTTTCCTCTTGTAGACAATACTTTCCTCTTGTTGACAGTACTTTCCTCTTGTTGACAATACTTCCCTCTTGTTGACAATACTTCCCTCTTGTTGACAATACTTTCCTCTTATAGACAATACTTTCCTCTTGTTGACAGTACTTTCCTCTTGTTGACAATACTTTCCTCTTGTAGACAATACTTTCCTCTTGTTGACAGTACTTTCCTCTTGTTGACAATACTTTCCTCTTGTAGACAATACTTTCCTCTTGTTGACAGTACTTTCCTCTTGTTGACAATACTTCCCTCTTGTTGACAATACTTCCCTCTTGTTGACAATACTTTCCTCTTGTTGACAGTACTTTCCTCTTGTTGACAGTACTTTCCTCTTGTTGACAATACTTTCCTCTTGTTGACAATACTTCCCTCTTGTTGACAGTACTTTCCTCTTGTTGACAATACTTCCCTCTTGTTGACAATACTTTCCTCTTATAGACAATACTTCCCTCTTGTTGACAATACTTCCCTCTTGTTGACAATGCTTCCCTCTTGTTGACAATGCTTCCCTCTTGTTGACAGTACTTTCCTCTTATAGACAATACTTTCCTCTTATAGACAATACTTTCCTCTTATAGACAATACTTCCCTCTTGTTGACAATGCTTCCCTCTTGTTGACAATGCTTCCCTCTTGTTGACAATACTTTCCTCTTGTTGACAATGCTTCCCTCTTGTTGACAATGCTTCCCTCTTGTTGACAATACTTTCCTCTTATAGACAATACTTTCCTCTTATAGACAATACTTTCCTCTTATAGACAATACTTCCCTCTTGTTGACAATGCTTCCCTCTTGTTGACAATACTTTCCTCTTATAGACAATACTTTCCTTTTGTAGACAATACTTCCCTCTTGTTGACAATACTTTCCTCTTGTTGACAATACTTTCCTCTTGTTGACAATACTTTCCTCTTGTTGACAATACTTCCCTCTTGTTGACAATACTTTCCTCTTATAGACAATACTTCCCTCTTGTTGACAATACTTCCCTCTTGTTGACAATACTTTCCTCTTATAGACAATACTTTCCTCTTATAGACAGTACTTTCCTCTTGTTGACAATACTTTCCTCTTGTAGACAATACTTTCCTCTTGTTGACAATACTTTCCTCTTGTTGACAATACTTTCCTCTTATAGACAATACTTTCCTCTTATAGACAGTACTTTCCTCTTGTTGACAATACTTTCCTCTTGTAGACAATACTTTCCTCTTGTTGACAATACTTTCCTCTTGTAGACAATACTTTCCTCTTGTTGACAATACTTTCCTCTTGTAGACAATACTTTCCTCTTGTTGACAGTACTTTCCTCTTGTTGACAATACTTTCCTCTTGTTGACAATACTTTCCTCTTATAGACAATACTTTCCTCTTGTTGACAGTACTTTCCTCTTGTTGACAATACTTTCCTCTTATAGACAATACTTTCCTCTTGTTGACAGTACTTTCCTCTTGTTGACAATACTTTCCTCTTGTTGACAATACTTTCCTCTTGTCGACAGTACTTTCCTCTTGTTGACAATACTTCCCTCTTGTTGACAATACTTCCCTCTTGTTGACATACTTTCCTCTTGTTGACAGTACTTTCCTCTTGTTGACAGTACTTTCCTCTTGTTGACAATACTTTCCTCTTGTAGACAATACTTTCCTCTTGTTGACAATACTTTCCTCTTGTTGACAATACTTTCCTCTTGTAGACAATACTTTCCTCTTATAGACAATACTTTCCTCTTATAGACAATACTTCCCTCTTGTTGACAATACTTCCCTCTTGTTGACAATGCTTCCCTCTTGTTGACAATACTTTCCTCTTATAGACAATACTTTCCTCTTATAGACAATACTTTCCTCTTATAGACAATACTTCCCTCTTGTTGACAATGCTTCCCTCTTGTTGACAATACTTTCCTCTTATAGACAATACTTTCCTCTTGTAGACAATACTTCCCTCTTGTTGACAATACTTTCCTCTTATAGACAATACTTTCCTCTTGTTGACAATACTTCCCTCTTGTTGACAATACTTTCCTCTTATAGACAATACTTCCCTCTTGTTGACAATACTTCCCTCTTGTTGACAATACTTTCCTCTTATAGACAATACTTTCCTCTTATAGACAGTACTTTCCTCTTGTTGACAATACTTTCCTCTTGTAGACAATACTTTCCTCTTGTTGACAATACTTTCCTCTTGTTGACAATACTTTCCTCTTGTTGACAATACTTTTCTCTTGTTTACAATACGTGGGTTTCATGGGGCAAATTGCCTTTCACTCTCATTTGCAATATTTTTTTTTGTCTGCAGTTCTATATGGCCTCAATTTGACTCCATACCGCTTCCTTGGTGGGTAAGGACATCACAGATGACATCTGGACATGAGGACTAAGTACTTTCATGTCTACAGTGACAGACCACTGTATGTTCTTACTTTGCATATTCTTGGGTGACTGATATGAATGTACACAGATCAACCCTGAAAATAATCAAGGATCTCGCTCAGACGGTGACTCTGCAACAAGAGGCCACGTGTGTCCGGAGCCCATCGCAGAAGATC
This sequence comes from Lampris incognitus, assembly GCF_029633865.1. Lineage (NCBI taxonomy): Eukaryota > Metazoa > Chordata > Actinopteri > Lampriformes > Lampridae > Lampris > Lampris incognitus. The sequence goes on along the minus strand of NC_079219.1, from coordinate 1,201,902 downwards.
AGCCTCAGTTCACCATTACTTCTAAAACTAAAGGACCCTTGATGGCCAGGGGTATTTCAAACAGATAAACTAAAGGACCCTTGATGGCCAGGGGTATTTCAAACAGATAAACTAAAGGACCCTTGATGGCCAGGAGTATTTTGAACAGATAAACGAAAGGACCCTTGATGGCCAGGGGTATTTTAAACAGATAATTCAATATCACATGCTGTCCCCTGCTCTACACATGACACCTCGGGGCTTGTCCAATCCATCAGATGCAGAAAGAGACAGCCCGTCATCTCTCAACTGTTTCATCCAATAACGTGACATCATGAAGTGGACATGAGCATTTACTCAGACCTTCACAAACAGGCTGTCACAGTTCTATTAGTGACGCCACTTCACTGCCACGTTTCATGGAGTGAGTCAGAGCTCCTCGGTGACCACGACATGAGCCACAAGTCGTTTAAGAGCTCGAATTAAGTGCTTAATGAAAGTCCACAACACAGCGGAGATGGGCGAGGAGCCCAGCACTGAGAACACAACAGAACTACTCCCACTGACTTCCTCTGTAATGAGTCTGCAGAGTCCATGATGGAGGCCTGCCAGAGGATCACAGCCCTCCTGAGTCACAGATAGCGCCCGAATCGGTTCACTTCTGACAGGCAAAGATGCCAAAAACCCAATCGGGAAAGTGGAGCAAGTGCACAATGGCCTGCTCGGACTTAGTAAGAGATGCACTTGGCCTGTATTACTGACGTCATGTCCACTCCCAAATGTGTGAGTGGAAAACAACAACACTAACACCGCACAGCCTGTGAGAAATACATCATCAACAGATTGTGTGTGTGTGTGTGTGTGTGTGGGTATGGTACGGTATGGTATGGTATGGTATGGTATGGTATCATATGGTATGGTATCGTATGGTACTGTACGGTAGGGTGTGGTGTACTATGCTATAGTACGGTGTGGTGTGGTATGGTATTGGTATTGGTATGGTGTGGTATGGTATTGTTATGGTATGTTATGGTATTGGTGTGGTATGGTATGACATGGTATGGTATTGTATTGGTATGGTATGGTGTGGTATTGGTATGGTATGGTATGGTGTGGTATTGGTATGGTATGGTGTGGTATGGTATAGGTATTGTTATGGTATGATGTGGTATGGTATGGTATGGCATGGTTTGGTATGGTATGGCATGGTATTGGTATGGTATGGTATAGGTATTGTTATGGTATGGTATGGTATGGTAAGGTATGGCGTGGTATGGTGTGGTATGGTATGGTGTGGTGTGATATGGCATGGTATGGCATGGTGTGGTATGGTATGGCATGGTATGGTATTGGTATGGTATGGTGTGGTATGGTATGGTATGGCATGGTATGGTGTGGTATGGTGTGGTATGGTGTGGTATGGTATGGTATGGTATGGCGTGGTATGGTATGGTGTGGTATGGCATGGTTTGGTATGGTATGGCATGGTATGGTGTGGTATGGTATGGTATGGCATGGTGTGGTATGGCATGGTTTGGTGTGGTATGGCATGGTATGGTATGGTATGGTGTGGTATGGTATGGTGTGGTATGGTATGGTATGGTGTGGTATGGTATGGTATGGTGTGGTATGGTGTGGTATGGTATGGTGTGGTATGGTATGGTGTGGTATGGTGTGGTATGGTATGGTGTGGTATGGTATGGTATGGCATGGTGTGGTATGGCATGGTGTGGTATGGTATGGTATGGTATGGTGTGGTATGGCATGGTGTGGTATGGTGTGGTATGGTATGGTGTGGTATGGTATGGCATGGTATGGTGTGGTATGGTATGGCATGGTGTGGTATGGCATGGTTTGGTGTGGTATGGCATGGTATGGTATGGTATGGTGTGGTATGGTATGGTGTGGTATGGTATGGTGTGGTATGGTGTGGTATGGTATGGTTTGGTATGGTATGGTGTGGTATGGTATGGTGTGGTATGGTATGGTGTGGTATGGTGTGGTATGGTATGGTATGGTATGGTATGGTATGGTATGGTATGGTATGGTACGGTAGTTCAACAGATAATAATTCAACACTTGGTAGACACAACAGCAAACAGCTGGATATCAAATACACACACATAAGTACCACAGTAAAGCACAGTACAGTACAGTACAGTACAGTACAGTAAAGCACACAGGACAAAGAATATTCCATATATTGGTACGCAGTCCCATAGCCAGCTCATCGTGTCAGAGAGAAGGAGCTTCGTACAGCTTTTGTGTGCGTCTTACCCAGCAGAATGTGTGCAGTGTGCAGCGTAAACACCGTTTCATGTGTCAGTAAAAACTCACCTGGCAGATCAACAACTCCTATAGTTCCCAAACTGGACAGGAGGGCTGCAAAGCAAGAAGACAAAAGACGTCCTGCAAGTTTCAGTGAAGACGCGCTGTCAACATTTAGCGGCGTAACGCAACTAA